>NW_024081250.1:942385-945376 GCF_003009895.1 Hyaena hyaena | reverse complement strand
TGTCCTCTGCCTGACTTATTTCGCTCAGCATAACACCCTCAAGGTCCATCCATGTTGCTACACATGGCCAGATTTCATTCTTTCTCATTGCCATGTAGTATTCCATCGTATAGATAAACCACATCTTCTTGATCCATTCATCCTTTGATGGACACTTAGGCTCTTTCCATTGTTTTGGCTATTGTTGAAAGTGCTACTTTGAACATTGGGGTACATGTGCCCCTATGCATCAGCACTCCTATATCCCTTGGGTAAATTCCTAGCAGTGCTATTGCTGGTTCATAAGGGAGTTTCTATTGTTAATTTTTTGAGGAGCCTCCATACTGTTTTCCAGAGGGGTTGCACCAGTTTACATTCCCACCAACAGTGTAGGAAGGTGCCCATCTCCCCACATCCTCACCAGCATCTAGAGTCTCCTGATTTGTTCATTTTAGCCACTCTGACCAGCGTGAGGTGGTATCTCAGTGTGGTGTGGTTTTGATTTGTATTTCCCTGATGAGGAGGGATGCTGAGCATCGTTTCATGTGTCTGTTGGCCATCTGGATGTCCTCTTTGGAAAAGTGTCTGTTCATGTCTTCTGCCCATTTCTTCACTGGATTATTTGTTTTTCGGGTGTGGACTTTGTTGAGTTCCTTACAGATTTTGGATACTAGCCTCTGATATGTCATTTGCAACTATCTTTTCCCATTCCATCAGTTGCCTATTAGTTTTATGGATTGTTTCCTTTGCCGTGCAGAAGTTTTTTTTATCTTGATGAGGTCCCAGTAGTTCATTTTTGTGCTCTTGATTCCCTTGCCTTTGGGGATGTGTCAAGTAAGAAATTGCTGTGGTTGAGGTCAGGGAGGTTGTCTCCTGCTTTCTCCTCTAGGGTTTTGATGGTTTCCTGTCTCACATTTAGGTCCTTTATCCATTTCGTGTTTATTTTTGTGTATGGTGTGAAAAGATGATCTAGTTTCATTCTTCTTCATGTTGCTGTCCAGTTCTCCCAGCACCATCTGTTAAAGAGGCTCTTTTCCATTGGATACTCTTTCCTGCTTTGTCAAAGATTAGTTAACCATACATTTGTGGGTCCAATTCTGAGTTCTCTGTTCTGTTTCACTGGCCCGTGTGTCTGTTTTTGTGCCAATACCATACCGTCCTGATGATGACAGCTTTGTAGTAGAGGCTAAAGTCTGGGATTGTGATGCCTCCTGTTTTGGTTTTCTTCTTCAATATTACTTTGGCTATTTGGGGTCTTTTGTGGTTCCATACAAATTTTAGGATAGTTTGTTCTAGCTTTGAGAAGAATGCTGGTGCAATTTTGATTGGGACTGCATTGAATGTGTAGATTGCTTTGGGTAGTAATGACATTTTAACAATATTTATTCTTCCAATCCATGAGCATAGAATGTTTTTCCATTTCTTTGTGTCTTCTTCAATTTCCTTTATAAGTTTTTTATAGTTTTTATTATACAGATCTCTTATATCTTTGGTTAGGTTTATTCCTAGGTATTTTATGTTTTTTTTTGTGCAATTGTGAATCAGATCAGTTTCTTGATTTCTTTTTCTGTTGCTTCATTATTGGTGTATAAAAAATGCAACGGAATTCTGTACGTTGATTTTGTACCCTGCGACTTTGCTGAATTCATGGATCAGTTCTAGTAGGTTTCTGGTGGAGTCTGTTGGGTTTTCTATGTAGAGTATCAGGTCATCTGGGGAAAGTGAGAGTTTGATTTCTTTGCCATTTCTGATGCCTTTTATTTCCTTTTGTAGTCTGATTGCTGATGCTAGGACTTCCAGCACTATGTTAAACAACAGTGGTGAGAGTGGACATCCCTGTCATGTTCCTGATTTCAGGGGGAAAGTTCTCAGTTTTTCCCCATTGAGGATGATGTTCGCTGGGGGCTTCTCATAGATGGCTTTGATGATGTTTAAGTAAGTAACTTCTATCCCGACTTTCTCGAGGGTCTTTATTAAGAATGGATGCTATATTTTGTCAAATGCTTTTTCTGCATCTATCGACAGGACCATATGGTTTTTAACTTTTCTTTTGTTAATATGATGTGTCACACTGATTGATTTGTGAATATTGAACCAGCCCTGTAACCCAGGAATGACTCCCACTTGATCATGGTGGATAATTCTTTTTACGTGCTGTTGGATTCGATCTGCAAGTATCTTGTTGAGGATTTTTTGCATCGTATTCATCAAGGATATTGGCCTATAGTTCTCTTTTTTTGCTGGGTCTCTGTCTGGGTTGGGAATCAAAGTGATGCTCTCTTCGTAGAATGAGTCCAGAAGTTTTCTTTCGATTTCTATGTTTTGGAATAGCTTGAGAAGACTGGGTATTAACTCTGCTTTAAATGGAATTCCCCAGGGAAGCCATCTGGCCCAGGGCTCTTATTTGTTGGGAAATTTTTGATAACTGATTCAATTTCTTCACTCGTTATGGGTCTGTTCAGATTTTCTATCTTTTCCCGTGTGAATTTTGGTAGTGAGTGTGTGTTTAGGAATTTGTCTGTTTCTTCTAAGTTGTCCAGTTTGTTAGCATATAATTTTTCATAATATTCCCTGATAATTGCTTGTATTTCTTTTCTTTCTTTTTTTTAATAAATAGTTTATTGTCAAGTTGGTTTCCAACAACACCCAGTGGTCATCCCAACAAGTGCCCTTCTCCATGCCCATCACTCCCCCTCCCGCCCACACCCATCAGTCCTCAGTTTGTTCTCAGCATTCCAGAGTCTCTCATGGTTTGCCTCCCTCCCTCTCCCCCACTATTTCCCCCCTTCTTCTCCCCCACGGTCCTCTGTTAAGTTCCTCCTAATCCTCCTATACGTGCAAACATATCGTAGCTGTCCTTCTCTGCCTGACTTATTTCGCTTGATAATTGCTTGTATTTCTAAGGGATTGGTTATAATAAGTCCATTTTCATTCATGATTTTGTCTATTTGGGTACTCTCTCTTTTCTTTTGGAGAAGCCTTGCTAGAGGTTTGTCAATTTTATTTTTTCAG